>NC_057806.1:173382372-173384715 GCF_018294505.1 Triticum aestivum
AAATGTATGACCCTGGCAGCAAATGTGTCGGCAAAACTATTGGAGGTCGCAAAGACTGATGGCATAGCATACTTATAAAGAAATTGTCGGGGTAGCAACGGTCGTTGCACTATCTGTCGGTATAACACACTGTCAAACGATCTGTCGCTGAAGACATGTCTGTTGCTATAGCCCTCACCAACCCAGTCAAACTGTTCGTCGGCATAGATTTATCTGTCGCTAAAGACTTTTCCCGGCAGGACTATAGGCAACAACTCCTTTCTGTCGGCAAAAGTCTTTCCCGACACTAAATGTGTCGCCTTAGGTGACCTATGCCGACAGATTGTTTGACGCTGCTTTGGGTGTCGTGGTGTAGTGCACCTCGCCAACGAGGTATGTTATTTTTAACACATCCCCTACTTGCTTGTTTCAAGGATGATATCTGATTTTTTTTATTATCATTGCTTCTTCACGAACGGATGGAGAGGGCGAAGCGGATCAAGTGTCCGGCTCCGCTGCCTGAAGAACCAGTCATCCCGCGTTTAGCGAAGATGCTGGTGTCGGCGCCCTATAAGGCGCCGGAGAAGAAGGCCAAGGGCAGGGCCAAGGTGGTCCGGAGTGGGCCCCGCCACAAGGGCGCTTTGGACGCGACTTCTGAAGACAAGACCCGCTCCTCTGTCGCTGAAGACGACGATGATGAGGAGGAGCAGGAGAGCGATTCTCCCCCTGATGGGGGGAGGAAGAAGAGGGCGGCCTCCGCCATTCTGGAGGCGGAGGCGCCCAAGAAGGGGAAAGGCCAACTCGTGGGCAGCTCCGCATGGGACGTCGACAACAGTCCGGAGCGACGCCCCCGCACTAAGCCTCGGGCTGCATCGTAAGTGCTAAGTCTCATACATGCCCATAAATCTAGCCTCTCCTCTTTGTTGTATTGACATGATTAGTTATGCTATTGCAGTCCGGCCCACGACAGCTCCCAGCGATCCTCGTCACGAGATTCGTTGGATTCAAGGGCAATGGCTAGCGAGTCACCACCGACCGCTTACTCCCCCAAGGCTAAGGGCGACACAGAGCTGCTGTCCCGAAGGACTTTCCCATCCCGGGGAGGCTCAGGAGGCGCCAGAAGGTGAGGGCTCCGTCGCCGGACACTAGGGGGAGCCAATCCCTCTGGAGACTGGTGGTGAGGGCCGTATTCAGTTCAGCCCTAAGCCGGATTCGATTCCGGAGACCGATACGGCTTCGGAATCCGGCGCGCAACCTCCTTCGAAAGAAGGGGGTATGCCTATTCCGCCGGTGACCCCTGTCCAACCAGGGGCACCGGATAATCTGCTGGAAGCGCTGCGAGGCGCTTCCATTGTGGATGAGCATCGTGTTCTTATGGGAACAGTAATTGAAAGGGTTCAGTCCGCCAAGAGCGGACTAACCAAAGTCTGCAGCAGCCTTTTGACAGGTTTTGAGGTAAGCGATGCCAAAAAAGAGAAAATCCAAATATAGACAGTAGCCCCTGAGACACTGTCCGGTGTTCGGAAAGAAAAAGCCGGACAGAGGATCAATCCTTTATTGCAGGAAACTAACTAAATTTGTCTGAAATGAATAAGAAGGTGTAACGCCCCGGATACAACTTTCCATATTCGTAACTCTAACTCTTGCCTTTTCCGGAGATGCGATATGAGATTTCCCTTCGTGGTTGGCCTTTTGTCTTTGTTTTGCTTTTTGTTCGTGTCATGCATTTCATATCATGTCATCATGTGCATCACATTTGCATTCGTGTTCGTCTCAAGCATCCGAGCATTTTCCCCGTTGTCCGTTTTGCAATCCGACACTCCTATGTCCTCCCGTGTTTCCCTTTCGTCTCTTTTTGTGAGCGGGTGTTAAACATTCTCGGAATGGACCGAGATTTGCCAAGCGGCCTTGGTACACCACCGGTAGACCGCCTGTCATGTTTCGTGCCATTTGGAGTTTGTTTGATACTCCAACGGTTAATCGGGGAACCGTAAAGGCCTCGTGTGTGTTGCAGCCCAACACCCATCCAAAGCGGCACAATAACCCATCCAAACCCCATCCATCCTCTCGGCCGTTTGATCACGATCGCGTGGGCGAAAACTGCACTCCATTTGGACTCTCCTAGCTCCCTCTACCTATATATTAGTCTCCCCAGTCCAAATGTGAGGCAAACTCCAACCCTAACCCTAAACGCCTCGAAATCCGCACCTCCATAGTGCCACCGCCGCCTCCCACCATGCGGGCCCGCCAAGCCCATCTCCAGCCCGCCCGAGCCCATCTTGGCCCGAGCGCGCCGTCGCCCGCGCCTGCTCGCCGGGGCTCGCCGGACTTCGCCGGCCGCATCGCCGAAGCTCCCCGCCACCA